>NC_136270.1:95310420-95335420 GCF_964187855.1 Myxine glutinosa
GCTGGCCGATGTTTCCTGATGTTGTCGTTCTTGATGTTGACTCTTCTTTGCTTGCGGCCTATTTGAGGATAATAAAAAGGCACACAACGCGTCCATTTTTTATTTATGGCCAACAGGGGCCAACTAAGGGTGGTCCACCTGTATGGCAAAGGGGCTACCTCACCGTGGTCCGCAAGCTAGCTTTTCTCTGGCCATCATGGCCGGTCCCAGCAGAGGGGCCAGCCCCCAACATGTGGGGTCCATCAGTGTGGTGCTTGGCCACAAAAACGTGTGGTCCATAAAGTGATGCTAGGGCGCAGGTCGTGCGGTCCATAAGGTGGTGTATCGGTCCAGGCAGGCTGTGCAGCGGCGGTTCGGGCACACAACTGCGGCTACCTGCGCACTCCCCCCAGACCCAAAAGAGCAAGCCGTGAGTGGGGAAGGAAGGACACAGCAAGCATCGGGGCAAGGTCGCAAGGGTACACATAAATACAAGGTAATGCAAGGTGAGGTGCGCATGGGAGCGTGCGGAGAAAGCTCGTCCCTACTGTACGTCACCCCCCCCCCCACCCCCTGTCACCTACCCTACCCTTGCCCTTACCCCGTATTTACAAAATTCTACACATTTACAAATTCGTCACTATTGTCCTGTCTTCCCCATATCCCCCCTAATACCAAATTCGTCCACAATCCCTCTAACCAAATTTGCCATCAAGCCCAATTTCTCATCAATTCCTCATAAGGAGGAAGAGATGGAACAACACTTGTTGTGGATTGGACTTCCGTTTCCGGTCTTGCTGGCGACGGTTCGTTTTTTCGCAGGTCTCCACGCTCTCCATCGAAATCGAAGTTAAGTCATTGTTCCAATTTGTATTTTCGTTATAACTGTATTTCTTTTATGGTGTATGTACGTTTATTGTCCCGTCAAAGATTTTCGGTGCAAATCTTTCATACCTGTATTGAAAATCGCGTTAATTCGTGTCGTCTCGAGGTCTGGTACAGTGTACACTGTACAACCTTGAGGCTTTGTTTTTCTCTCAGCGCCTGTCGTTTGTGATCCAGTAACTTTCGTTCTCTGTTTTCGCAGTCTTTCCACCCCAAAGCCTACTTCCTTATGTAAATCTCAACTCAAAAAAAACAAACAAAAAAAGACTACCTTCTCTGTGCTCATTCGTTTATTCATTCTTATTCGTTCGTTCGTTCTTCGACCACGTGTTTCTCCCCCATTTCCCCAGATAGATTGTCAAATTTCAATTCGTTATTTTATCGTCCATGTGATATTGTTTGATTATAGTTAGTTTTGGTTTGAATTTCCTGTAACTCGTAATTAATTAATCGTTTTCTGCCCTTGTGTGTGG
Source organism: Myxine glutinosa (assembly GCF_964187855.1). Taxonomy (NCBI): domain Eukaryota; kingdom Metazoa; phylum Chordata; class Myxini; order Myxiniformes; family Myxinidae; genus Myxine; species Myxine glutinosa. The sequence continues at coordinate 95,311,758 of NC_136270.1, forward strand.
CCTTGTAGTTGTACCCCCGTCGGTGTTTTGTTAACTTAAGTGTGTTTTGCTTGGCTCTTGGTTTTTTCCCTTCTACCCCGAACATAATACTGTCTAACGTTCTAATTCCCCACCCCCCCCCCCCCCCAATAAAAAAACAAAAAAAACCAAAAACATTTATTTTCTTTTCTCCACGTGTACTGTTGTCTCATCCTGTATTTTCTGTCCAGGTGTGCTGTTCGCCCCACCCCCATTATCTCCTTGCCATCCACCGTTTGCCCTGTTCACGTGACTCGTGGTGGTCCCTCTCGGCTCTCCCCCCGTTGGTATTTTTGTGCATATAAGATTGTTCATAGTTCTGTTTAAATATTTTTAAATATGTTTAACCTTTCCCCTTCTGTTTTTTATTCAGTGGTATATTACAACACGCTGTTTTTCTTCCTATTTAAAAGGCTTTTCTCAATTTCCTCTCCAACTCATTCCACTTCAAAAAAAAGAAATTCAATATCTTATACGTCTCCCTCACTACATGGTCTAAATTCACATTCATTCCATCCCTCCTCCATCATCCTGAACTGGATTGCTAACTTGAAAATCACAACAAACCCAATTTGTTATCAATGTTCGTCTTTCATTAATCATCCACTTTCTAAACTCCCCTCTTGCCCCTCCCATCCAAATCCCCCCCCTTGCACCTACACTCCGAAACTTCCCCCTTGCCCCTCCACTCTTAAACTCCCCCCTTGCCCCTCCACTCCTGAACTCCCCCCTTGCCCTTCCCCTCCTAAACTTCCCCTTTGCCCCTCCCCTCCTGATCTCCCCCCTTTCCCCTCCCCTCCTAAACTCCCCCCTCACTCCTCCCCTTCAAAACTCCCCCCCAATCCCTCCCATTCAATTCTCCCCCCATACCATTCCTCTCCAATTCTCTCTCCTCCCCCCTCCTCCTCCAAGCTGCCTCCTCCCCACTTCGTCTCCCTTCTATCTCATACCTCCACCCCCCCAAACCTTCTACTTTCCTCTGCCCCCCCTCAAACAACCCCTCACTGTGCCGCATCCCTTCACCAGCAAACCTTTCATCCTCCTCATCCTTCCCTTTCTTGGAACTCTTCTGCAACATCTGAAACACTATCAACTGCTCTCCCTACCTCCCCCTCTCATCCTTCATCTTACCCTACTCCTCCCCTCCCCTGTCCTGTACCCGATGCTCCCCCTCTCTCTTCATTAACGGTATGGACCTCAAACATCCGGGGCCTTCGCTCAAACCTGACTGATCTCTCCATACAGGTTGCTTCTGACAATCCAGACTTGATCTGCTTAACAGAGACTTTCCTCCTTCAAGATGTCTCTGATTCCTTAATAACTCTTCCTGGTTACTCCCTCCTCCGGTATGATAGACCTGAGCCTCGGCCTGGTGGTGGGGTGGCTATCTTTGTCAAAAATTCTCTTCCTCACTCTCCTTGCACTGCTCTCTTTCCTCCTCACCCGCAGGAGTACCTCTGGTTACGGCTTCCTCTCCGCTCCCACCTTTTGTTCATATGTGTTCTGTACCGTCCCCCAAACAGTGATGACTCCATCTACATTTCAATGTCTGACAACATGGACCAACTTCTATCCACTCATCCCAACTCTCTCTTCCTCATATGTGGTGACTTCAACTGTCATCATGCCACCTGGTTGGGTGTGGGTTCCTCTCTCACTAGTCATGGCACCTCAGCAAAGGACTTCTGTGACTCACTGGGATTGACACAATCTGTCAATTTCCCGACCCGGATCTCAGCCAATGGAGTATCTTCTCTTCTAGACTTGGTTATGACAAACTTCCCTGCTAATGTCTGCTGCTCTTCTTCTGCTCCAATCGGTTCTTCTGATCATGTGCTTGTCAAAGTGGACATCTCTCTGGCCATTCTCAGAGAGCCTCCTCAGCGTCGACGAGTCTGGCATTTCACTCAGGCCGACTGGGACGGTCTTCAAGCAGCCATCAATCGTCTGGATTGGTCTCCCATCTCCACTGCCTCTGACATCAATTCTTCCTGGGAATTCTTCCAAAGCAAACTGATCTCTCTCATGCACAGATTTATCCCATCTCGCCTTCAATTGTCTTACCCTTCCTCCCGTCCATGGTACACTGAATCTTGTGGTGAGGCAGTTGCCCTGAAACAACTTGCCTTTGCCTCTTGGAAGGCTAATCCAACTGAAGGAAATCTCAGTTCCTTCCACCAAGCTCGGAACAAGTGTGTGTCTACCCTCAGGAGTGCCAGGAAGCACTATCTCTCCTCACTCAAGAATGAACTCTCAAACCTGTCTCCTTCCTCCAAATCCTGGTGGCGTCTGGTCAAATCCGTTTCTGGTGTTTGTTCCCCCTCCATCCCCTCCCTTACCTCAAATGGCCACACAGTTGACATCGCACGTGACAAAGCCGAATGCCTCAACTCTGTGTTCGCCTCGAAATCCTTAGTCCCAAACCCATCTCTCTCTGTTCCCACCTTTCCCAGTCGAACCCAAATGCTCCTGGACTCTGTGTCCTTCTCTCCTGACAAGGTGGAGGAGTTTTTGTCAAACCTCGACTCTGATTCTGCAACTGGACCAGACGGCATCAGCCCACGGGTCCTAAAATCCTGCTCTGCCGCTCTATCTCACCCTCTCTCTGTTCTTTTCACCCTATCTTTTGCTCAAGGTCATCTGCCAGCATCCTGGAAATCAGCTAACATTACCGCTTTACACAAAAAAGGTGCAAAAACAGATCCTTGCAACTACAGACCAATCAGCCTGCTCCCAATTATCAGCAAAGTCATGGAATCCATCATTGCTTCGGATATGAAATCTTTCCTCTTCTCCAATGGCTTGATCTCTGATCATCAATTTGGTTTCAGACCAGGTCACTCTACTCTGGACATGCTGCTTCTGCTGTCTCAACAATGGATGGAGGTCCTGAATGCCAAACAGGAAATCAGAGCTGTCTCCCTTGACATATCAAGGGCCTTTGATACGGTCTGGCACCCAGCTCTGCTCACCAAACTCTCCTCCTATGGTATCCATGGAAATCTCCATGCATGGCTTGCGGACTTCCTCTCTGGTCGTAGTCAACGTGTGGCCCTGAATGGATTTCTCTCATCTCCCCTTCCTGTTCAGGCTGGAGTTCCCCAAGGAAGTGTGCTGGGCCCTGTGCTTTTTCTGGTCTTTATCAATGATCTCTCTGACTCTCTGGAAAATCCTCTCTATCTCTTTGCTGATGACTCCACTCTCTGCCGCTCCATTCCTCTTCCCTCAGATAGGCAGTCTGCAGCCTCCTCACTCTCTGAAGACCTGGACAAAATCACAGACTGGTCAAACAAGTGGAACATGTCTTTCAATCCTGCCAAATCTCACTCTCTTACTATGTCTCTCCGAAAAGATCGACTGGACAACCCTCCCATCTACTTTCTCAACAATCCTCTCCAAGAAGTTCTGTCACTCAAGCTTTTGGGTCTCACTATCTGCCATGATCTTTCTTGGGAAAACCACATTTCCAAGCTGGCCTCCAAAGCCAGTCGCCGACTGGGCATCCTCCGTCGTGCGAAGTCCTTCCTCGGCACACCTGAGCTCCTCACCACATACAAGGCTTTCATCCGCAGCTCAATGGAATACTGTTCTCCCCTATGGGCTGGTGCTCCTGCCTCACACCTGGCTCGGCTTCACGCTGTTGAATCCAAAGCTTTCAAAATCATTGGAATCTCCCGCGATGAAGCTATCTCTGAGGGCCTTTCACTCACTCACCGCAGGCAGGTAGGTGGTCTTTCTGTCTTCTACCGACTCCTCTCCGGCCTTGCTCCCCCAGCTCTCTCCGTGCTCTGTCCCCCAAATATTCCTACAGGTCGCACAAGATCTGCCAGCAACCCTCTGATGGTTAAACTGCCGAAATCTCGGCTCTCTGCTCACCTTCACTCTTTCATTCCTCTTTTCTCCCGCCTGTGGAACAAACTCCCACACTCCCTTCAATCCCTCTCCTCCCTCCAGGTCTTTAAAACAGCTGTTCACCACCATCTCTTATCTTCCCCCATCCATAACCTTGATCTTTTCTACCCCCACTAATTCACCCCAGATCCACCTTGTTTGAAATTCCAACTTATTTCCTGGAAATCCTGGCAGTGTCCATATGTTTATACCTCTCCCACCCCCCCCCTTCACATGCCTCCCCCCCTTCACATGCCTCCCCCCTTCACATGCCTCCCCCCCAAAGCCCTCTCCCTCCCACAGATCTCTCGATGTCTCCATGTCTCTCGGTCCCTGCTCTCAAATGTTGTGTTTGTGTCCTTCCCCCTCTCTCCCCATCTTGTCTACCGCTCCCGATGTTATTTGTTTTATGTGTCTGTTTGTCTTTCTGTGTGATTAATTTTCGCTCTTTCACGAGCCTCGATCTTGTATACAAAAAAAAAAAAAAAAAAAAAAAAAAAAAAAAAAAAAAAAAAAAAAAAAAAAAAAAAAAAAAAAAAAAAAAAAAAAAAAAAAAAAAAAAAAAAAAAAAAAAAAAAAAAAAAACACACAACAAGCACAATGTCACCCCCACGTCATGATGCGTCTCACCATTCCAACCATTTGCACAAATCAGTGGTGTGGAGTCTTGTCACCTTGGTGAGTGGATGCAGATGGTGCGAAGAGATTTCAATCCTAACTATACTTCTAAATGACTTTAACACACTTACTCTACTCGGGGTCTTTTCCTACCAAACCATTGGCCATCTTACACTATGTGGTTCTAAGAACTGAACTCCCATTGACCAAACTGTGGTGCTCACCAATTTGGGGTCTCACTCCCCCGATTCTTCACCCTGTGCCTTCACACAATTTCCGGGCTGGATCGTGTGGCGCTCCCAGCAGGTCCGCTCACCTGCACACCTCCGCCACTGCAGTCGTCTCCGAGCTTACCTGCTCCTTACCCTAACCTACCTGGGGAAGGCTCTCTGGCGCTCTCACCCCACTACCGCCCTCTCTGGCGTCGGGCTACCCGGGTCCGTCCTCTTGATCCTCGGGCCCCACTGAACAACTATACTGGCTCCCAGAGCCTACCTGCGGCCTCACCTGGCCGACATCCCAACAGTGGTGGAGTGCTCAACCAATCACACTCACTAACAGGCCACACGCCCAGCCAATTGACTCCACTAATGCACCAAACACAACACTCTGTGCAACCACTCGCACCACAGATGCCAATATCCAACCACAATTTACCTATTCCCTCTACCTACTTTTAAACTACCCTCCCTGGGTACTCGTGAAGGGGTCCATCTTCCCGATCCACTCCTTCGCACCAGCCACTCCACTCCACGTATTCCACACTACTCAGTCCACACCATTCATTCCATACTCCATGTATTCCAGACCATTCATTCCATACTCCATGTATTCCAGACCATTCATTCCATACTCCATGTATTCCATTCCATCTATTCCATGCAACCATTCTCCATTCACCTGTATTTCACTTGCACACCTGTGCCCACACACCTGGTGTCACCTGCACACCTGGTGGCACTTGCACCCTCCTTTCCTCCCAGGCTCATTCATTCAATGCAATACACTCAACTCAATGCACAATCACAATTACTCACATGTCCACAATGCTCTGCTCATTCACTTTCACACACACACATTGTTCACGAGCATTGCCTCACTTCATAACCAGCACTACCGTGCACTTTCATACCAATTCCTCATTTCATCACTCTCACTACAAACACGACCATCATCTGGCTACCTGGTTTCCCTCTAACTTAGTGCATCCCCAGTCATCCCTTACACTATTGCACATACCACGTCGTTAACAACCATTCTAACCTCTCTACGTCCCCGACTACCTGTACAAAAAGTCACTACTTAAATCTAACTTTACCTATTGTCATTTTTTTTCTAAATTCCTATCAATTTATCCTAACCCTCCCAGGCTAGTGTACACAGCCAAAACCCCATAAACTATTGCTCATGTGCCCAGTGTATGATGTGAGGAATGGTGGATTTACCATCCCTCTACACCATATACCTTTTGCCATCAATTTCCAATTTTGCCAATCATTACTGCCAATCATTTTTACCCATCAAATTTGCCAATCATTACTGCCAATCATTTTTACTGCTACCCCTAATCGTCCATTATTCTGAGCCTCTTGGTACGTCATTACATCATTAAAACTCGGCTTCGCAAAGCCGAGCAATGAATTCGGGTGGTTTGGTCTCCTGCGGTTGGGTCCGTCCGGCATTCGGTTCAGGGGAGGAGTTTTGGTTGGGCCAAGGTTCAAAGCACCATCCCGGTGCGGGGCCTTTCGCTCCCATGTGCGGTGGGCCAGCCTTGCCCGGGTGGAACGCCGCCACCACAAGGGGCGCCGTTCCGACCCCTCCTACCTCCCCTCGAACCGGGCCGGTCGCCTTGCCCGGCAAAGCGCGGACTCGACAGTGCAGGGCGGGGCCCGGCCCGAATCGTGCACGACGCTCCGAACAGGAGCAACGCGACACCGATCCCCGCCGGCTCCCACAGCCCACACCGCCCGGCACGGACCGGGAGCTCGCATCGGCTATACGGCGGTCTGAACGCTGTCCCGTTTAACGTCGATGCTCCCCGTACATGCTCACACCACTCGTTCCTTTTCCTCCTCACACATCCAGGTGTCTCCATACACTCTGCACATTTCGTCACCGCACTCTCTCTCCGTGCACACCATCCAGGCACACTCATTTCTCTCACAGACTTCGTTACACACCTGACCACCGCACACCTTGGCGCACACGTCGTTCACACACTTCATTAACACACCTCCTCGCGCACCGTCTTGCGCACTCTCCCTTGGTGCGTACTCCGTACCACTCATGGGGGTGCACTCTTGCATCCACCCACTCACGCGCTCCGATGTGTGCTCCCGCACACGCGCCACAACCAACCCAGGTGTGCGTTCTCGCACACTCTCTCCATCCATCTCACTCTCCATGTCACTCTCATCACACTTACACTCCGACGTGCACTCTCCCTCGCACCCGGTATCACACTCACGCTCCGACGCCATTCGTACACGCGCGCCGTTCACCTTCACACACCTTTTCCTCACCCACGCGCCATTTCCATTCATAACGCACACCACGGACCTTTTACGAGCGCCCGGGTGCCATCTCGATCCCAAGCGCGCGAAAATTCTTTCCACGGCAAACGCTCTCCTGCAAAATCTTTTTGCACCATATACCACCTTACTCACCTTTGGGATCTTCCTCTCCACACGCACCTGCAAATCTTCATAAGGATTAGCAAGTACGGCATCAGGATGCGAGCACAGACTTTGGGCAATTTCCATTCCTTCACCCCGCGAGTGCTTTTCTACATCTGCGGTCTCTCCAATTCCAATTTCCACTACTATTTGTTCGGTTTCTTTTTCAATTCTAATTTCTTTTTCCGCCGCTGCACATGAATTTGCCCTGTCCAATTCGGCGGCCGTCGGGTTTTTCACACCCCGTGTCGCGATTTCTATCCCGGTCCACCCGGCCTTGCTTTGCTCACCCTCGCTCACCCCGCGCTTCTCAAACCGCGCTACCTTGTCGCGTACCGATGCGCCCTTCCCGCTCGACATGTGATTAATGCTCTTCCCACATTCTCGTATGCGGTCACCCATTCTGTCCCCAAATTTACTTATTTGCTCACTCATTCCGTTTCCAAACCCTTCAATTTGGTTTCCCAATCGCTCAATTTGGTTTCCCAGCCCCCTGTTCTTTTCCATTTCTTCACCCGACTTGACCATAAAGGCCCTCATTTTCACCATGAATAGGCCCCAGTCCATCGGTGCCGCGGGCTCGGCCGCTGCGACCATGTGTGAGGCGCCATTTTGTGCTCCTGCAACCTCGTGCGAGGCGCCGCCATCTTGTGCGCGTGCAACCCCTGCTACCGCACCTTCTTCAACTTCCTCCTCTATCTCCCCCATCTCCTCACTGGGGTCCTGGGTCGCCTCTGCCTCCTCATTCTCCCCTACCTGCACCCGATCGCCTTGATCATCCATGTGTTACGTGGTCCCCTCGGTGAATACCTGGTCTCGGTGACCCCCGGACCGTGAGAGGAACTTCGCCAGAAAGTTGTCTTATATATGCGCTTTCGCAACGCAATCCATATGAATTCCACCCAAGAGAAAACTGATTTTCAATGATATATTTCAATGGTAATGATACCATACAATTTCAATGATACAATCAAGGATATATTCCCCGAGCAATCCACCATCAACAATTCACACTCAACAATCAATCCCCTAAATGATTAAGATGGCCATCTTACATACGTGTGTCCCCTTTTGTACTCACGACCCCCTTTTGGTCTCTGTCCCTCACAATGTCTCTGGGCCCCTCCTGACCAAGATGATGGTCGGCTTCGCCGCACTCGGGCGGTTGAACGAACCCCGGGTGGACGTGTTTCCACCGGGCATGTATCGTACCGGGAACCACGGCTGCAGCCCCCTCCTGGCCACGCGAAGCGGGTACTGTAAAGCAGGCAAAAGCCACACGCCGCTTGCCACGCGTGTTAGGCCCCAACGTGCGACCCGTACGCGTCTTTGTAGACGGTGCCGCGAACGGTGCCAGACGCTGGGTCGGTGCACGGCTCCACGGCAGCTTGACGTGTCCACCGGGTAGGTACACGTCCCGTTAACTCCTCTCGCCAGACGGGCTTGGGAACGCCGCTTTTCCACGCGGCTCAATATCGATCCCACCTCTCGTCGGAGCGGGGCGAGGAAGAAGATTCCTCGTCGCTTCTCTCGACCTCGTGTCTTTCTTCTTCCGTTTCCGGTCTCTTTTTCCAGAAGGGCTCCTGACCCTCCAACCGCAACAACCCTTAATCGACTACACATTGATAAGCAAAGACCTGAATAGTAATTCACATACATTCACATAAATATGTAACACTCCCCCCCTTCAAGAAAGAAAGTTTGAACCCAGCGAAAACTTTCTTTGCCGGCCAACTTGGATAAACAAACCAGATAACTCAACCCCCCCCACATTATCAGTTCCCCCCGGGCACAGTTATCACTTAAAAATAAAGCAACAAAATTTCACCACAACCCCCCCAGATTAACTCACTCTGGACAAAGCGTCCGCCACGACATTGTCCCGGCCCCGTACATGTTCAATTTCCAAGTTGAACCCCTGCAAAGCCAAACTCCATCTCATCAACCTCTGATTTTTATTTTTCATTCTTTGAATGAAGGTTAAGGGGTTGTGATCCGTAAAGACCTTTATGGGAAAGGACGTGATTCCTAAATACACCTCATAATGTTGAAGCCCTAGCAGGAGAGCCAGGGTCTCTTTCTCCACGGTGGCATAATTTGCCTGATGTTTATTGAACTTTTTGGAGTAGTAGCACACGGGGTGGTCCACCCCATCCTCATCTTCCTGTAACAAGACCGCTCCAGCCCCCACATCGCTTGCATCTACGGCCAACTTGAAAGGTGCTTGAAAGTCCGGAGCGGTTAGGACCGGAGAGCTCATTAGTATCGCTTTGACATGGGCAAAGGCCGCCTGACATTTGCCATCCCAAACGAATGGGGTCTCCTTTCTCAACAAACTCGTTAAAGGGGCTACCACATCCGAAAAATTCTTACAGAACCGCCGGTACCACCCCGCCATACCTAAGAATCTCATCAGCTCTTTCTTCCCCTTTGGGACTTGGAAGCGATCGATAGCTTCTACCTTGGCGGTCACTGGTTGTACCTGACCCTGCCCTACTACATGGCCGAGGAACACTACCTGTGCTCTTACAAACTCACTCTTGGCTAAGTTGATGGTCAGACCTGCCTCGGACATCGTCTGAAAAAATGCATGGATTTGCTTAATGTGGTCTTCCATGGTCATGGTGTGGATGATTACATCATCCAGATATGCCTCCACCCCCTCCAGGTCTGCAATGAGCCTATTAATCAGTCGTTGAAATGTAGCCGGCCCGTTCTTCAACCCAAAAGGGAGGACCTTGTACTGATATAACCCATTCGGAGTGACCAAAGCTGAGATTTCTTTGGCTCTATCGGTAAGAGGGATCTGCCAATACCCTTTCAGCAAGTCAAATTTGGTAACAAATTTAGCTGGGCCTATTCGATCAATACAGTCGTCAATCCTCGGGAGCGGATAGGAGTCGGTCTTGGTCACTGCATTCACCCGTTTTAAATCTGTACAACACCGGAAGCTGCCATCGGGTTTCGGAACCAACACACATGGGGAGCTCCATTCACTGTTGCTTGGTTCGATGATGTCATTGTCCAACATATATTGCATCTCCTTCCGAAGATACTCCATCTTCACCGGGTTCATCCGATAGGGGTGTTGTTTCACTGGAGTGGCCTCCCCCACCTCGATATCATGATATACTAAGTCCGTACGACCAGGTACATCTGTGAACAAATGTTTAAATTCGAACATTAGGCTGGACAGTTGTCCTTGCTGTTCCCTTGTTAAATGACCTAACTTCTCATCCAAATGACTCAACACTTCGGTGTTCGTCAATTTGGGGCAGGCCTGGTCATCCAAGTTATCAAACTTCACACCGGCGTTTCCGTCCATTTTCACCGGTACGACAGGTGAGACAGGAACTACGTCTTCCACCGGTTCCCTCTCATGATATTTCTTCAGTCGGTTGACATGACACAACTGTCGCTTTTTCTGTCGGTCGGGAGTGGTCACCACGTAGTCTGTCTCATTCACCCTCTCCTCCACTGCATAAGGACCGAAATATGTAGCCTGGAGGGGCTGACCTGGAACGGGCAGCAATACTAACACCCGGTCCTGAGGACTGAAATTCCTTATCTGCGAGGTCTTGTCATGTCTCTCCTTCATTTTCCACTGGGCCATTCTCAAGTTCCGTCGTGCCACATCACACGCCTTTGCCAATCGGTGTTTCACTGTGGACACATACTCCACCATCGGTGTCCGGGACTCCTGTAGTAACCACTGTTCTTTCACCAATTTCAACGGTCCCCGCACTGCGTGTCCAAACACCAGTTCAAACGGACTGAATCCCAAGGAATCCTGCACGGACTCCCTCGCCGCAAACAACAATAGGGGTATCCCTTCATCCCAATCCTTGGCACATTCAAAACAATACGTTCGGATCATATTCTTTAAAGTCTGGTGAAACCTTTCCAGGGCCCCTTGGCTCTCGGGATGGTATGCGCTGGATCTTACTTGTTCCACCCCCAACAGGTGTACCACTTGCTGGAAAAGCGTGGACATGAAATTGGAACCCTGATCAGATTGGATGACCTTAGGTAGACCAACCAAAGTGAAAAATTTAATCAAGGCCTTTGCAATAACTGCCGCCGTTATTTTCCTCAGAGGCACTGCCTCGGGGAACCTGGTGGATGCGCACATGATGGTCAGTAAGTATTGATGTCCAGCTTTGGTTTTGGGTAAAGGGCCCACACAGTCCACAATGACTCGGCTGAATGGCTCTTCAAAAGCTGGAATTGGCTTTAACGGGGCGGGTGGGATTTTTTGATTCGGCTTTCCCACCAGCTGACAAGAATGGCAGGACTTGCAGAACTCCGCCACCTCCCGTCGCAATCCCGGCCAGAAAAAATGTACCAATATCCTGTCACAGGTCTTGTTCACTCCCAGGTGCCCGGCCCAAGGGGTCTCATGTGCCAAACTCAATATCTCCTTCCGGTACAGCGGTGGCACCACAATCTGATAGTGAACTTTCCACTCATCGTCTGCGGGCACCTCCGGTGGCCTCCATTTCCTCATTAGGGTTTCCCCCTTCATGAAATACCCCACAGGTATCTTCGTAGCCTCTTCTTCCGTAACGGCTTTCTCAATTAACCTCTGGATCTCCGAGTCTTCGTGTTGCTCTTCCACTAGTCTCCTTCGGACCAGCGCGGTTTGCTCCACTTCGTTCCCCGCGGTCTCCGACGGACACTCCACGTCCCCTTTCGTTCCAGACGCTACCATTTCTCGAAATTCCTGGGAATCCCTCCCCTGGTTATTTCCCTTTTCCGAGTTGTCTTCCCGTACCTCTAAGGGTTCCAACTCCCCCTCTCTTTCTTCCTCCTTCTCTTCCGCGTGCTTTCTACCCATAGCCCGAGTCACTGCACAGGATGGAAAGATACCCGGAATCTCCATCTCTAACCGAGTGGTGTTATTTTTCTTACTGGGCTTTTCCACCATTATTGGATTACCCGAAACTCGCCCCCCGGCCAAATCATTCCCGATAATAAAAGAGATTCCCTCCACAGGAAGGGTGGCTTGTAAGCCTACGGTGACCGGCCCTGATACCAACTCAGAACTCAACTGGATGACATGAAGCGGAGCTTTAACATAGCCCCCGACCCCCTGTAAAAGCACACTAACCCCAGTTGCCGTCTTCTCCGACAATGGCAAAATGCCCTCCAGCATCAACGATTGGTGGGCTCCTGTGTCCCTCAATACCCTAACTGGCTTCTGGTTACTCGGGTCGCCATCCAGCGACACGAACCCCTCTGAAATGAAATGTTTGTAGCCCTCCTGAACAAGGTTCTCCCGGGACGCCGTACCTTTGACAGGGGAATCTTCCCCCAGCTCTGCTCTCCAAGAATGATTTCTCACACTTGCCAGTGCATTCGGAGTCGCACTAGACTGATTCCGTTCCGGGTTCTCCCTTTTCCGGAGGTAACATTGGGACATCAAGTGTCCAGTTTTATGGCAAAAAGCACAAGTAGGCCCGGGGGAGAACCTCGGGGTCGGCCTTGAGCCCCCCGAAAAATAAGTTTGTCTTGGGCCCGTAGCCCTCTGATTTCTAACAGTTGGGGTATCATAGTTGTCCCCATAATCATCTCGAGGCCGCCGCCATGTAAGGTCGTTCTCCGCACCGGGTGTTCCATAACTCCCCTGCTGAAGTCTAGGCGAGGAGTTAGGTTTGTGGACCCCTATTCGGTGGGTTAAGGCATAATCATCTGCCATGGTGGCTGCGTCCCACAACTTTGGTACTTTCTTTTCCTGCAGGTACACTTTGATGTCCTCGTGGACACACTGCTGAAATTCCTCCACCAGGATCATGTCACGCAATGTTTCGAAGTCTTTCCTGACTCCTTTTGACTCACACCACCGATCAAACATGTTTTCTTTCACTCTGGCAAACTCCACATGGGTCTCACTCTCCCTCTTCCTGGCATTCCTGAATTTTTGCCTGTAAGCTTCCGGAACCAACTCATAGGCTTTGAGGATGTGCTTCTTCAGTACCTCATAATCTGCACATTGGTCCATTGGTAGCGCCGAATAAATCTCTTGAGCTTTTCCCACCAGCACACTTTGCACTAGTATGGTCCAGGCCTCCTCCGGCCAGTTTAATTGTCGAGCCACTTTCTCAAAGTGTGGAAAAAATTTCGCGACTTCCTTTTCACTGAACGGTGGAACCAGCCTCACATGTCTGCCCACATCCCAGGTTTTCTGGTTAGGTGTCGACCCCGTCAGCAAGGGTGGTACCTCTCCCCGTTCTCTCATTAACTCCAGCTCCTTGAATTTAATTTCCTGCCGAAGCTCCATGTCACGTTCCTTTAATTCCCTTTCTGCTTTTCTCTCCTCTGCTTCGAGTTCCCTTGCAGCTCTCCTCTCCTCTGCTTGTTTCTCTTCTCTCCTCTCTTCTGCTTTCCTTTCTTCTTCTGCTAACCTTTCCTGGAGTTCTCGTTCCACTCTCCTTTCCTCTGCTTGTTTCTCTTCTCTCCTCTCTTCTGCTTTCCTTTCCTCTTCTGCTCTTTCCTTTTCTGCTTTCCTTTCTTCTTCTGCTCTTACCTTTTCTGCTTTCCTTTCTTCTTCTGCTCTTTCCTTTTCTGCTTTCCTTTCTTCTTCTGCTCTTTCCTTTTCTGCTTTCCTTTCTTCTTCTTTGATCCGTTCCTGGCTCCGTAATTGCAACTCCAGTTTCCGGAGCTCAACGTCTTCTGGTTCTTCGGGTAGCCACTCCCAGGCTAACTCGTCCCATGTTCCTAATCCCACCATAGATTGTATCACCGTGGTCTGCAACTCTGCCTTCCTCAAATTAGTTCGGACCTCCAAGTTAAAATGTTTGGCCAATTTCAAGAGGTCCGACTTTAGTAACGCTCGGAACTGTGCCTCACTCGGGGTTACCGCAAAGTTCTGTGCCACAAACGCCATGGTGCCTATCGTTAACACCTGTTAACCTTCACCCAATACTTTACCCCCAATTTCCCCAAAAATTTACCAATTAATACTTAATTAATAAATTTTAATTAATAAAAATATTATTTTATTATTTTATACAATTTTAGATCCCGGACGTAGACCCAATTGCGAATCCGCAAATCGTAATTTGGACGAGCCCCCAATTCTGTTACGTGGTCCCCTCGGTGAATACCTGGTCTCGGTGACCCCCGGACCGTGAGAGGACCTTCGCCAGAAAGTTGTCTTATATATGCGCTTTCGCAACGCAATCCATATGAATTCCACCCAAGAGAAAACTGATTTTCAATGATATATTTCAATGGTAATGATACCATACAATTTCAATGATACAATCAAGGATATATTCCCCGAGCAATCCACCATCAACAATTCACACTCAACAATCAATCCCCTAAATGATTAAGATGGCCATCTTACATACGTGTGTCCCCTTTTGTACTCACGACCCCCTTTTGGTCTCTGTCCCTCACAATGTCTCTGGGCCCCTCCTGACCAAGATGATGGTCGGCTTCGCCGCACTCGGGCGGTTGAACGAACCCCGGGTGGACGTGTTTCCACCGGGCATGTATCATACCGGGAACCACGGCTGCAGCCCCCTCCTGGCCACGCGAAGCGGGTACTGTAAAGCAGGCAAAAGCCACACGCCGCTTGCCACGCGTGTTAGGCCCCAACGTGCGACCCGTATGCGTCTTTGTAGACGGTGCCGCGAACGGTGCCAGACGCTGGGTCGGTGCACGGCCCCACGGCAGCTTGACGTGTCCACCGGGTAGGTACACGTCCCGGTAACTCCTCTCACCAGACGGGCTTGGGAACGCCGCTTTTCCACGTGGCTCAATATCGATCCCACCTCTCGTCGGAGCGGGGCGAGGAAGAAGATTCCTCGTCGCTTCTCTCGACCTCGTGTCTTTCTTCTTCCGTTTCCGGTCTCTTTTTCCAGAAGGGCTCCTGACCCTCCAACCACAACAACCCTTAATCGACTACACATTGATAAGCAAAGACCTGAATAGTAATTCACATACATTCACATAAATATGTAACACATGGCACGATTTAATTTGGATGCTGAACAAAATTTCGGCCGCTTGTAAATTTTTGACCAAAATTTTCAGATGTTTTAAAAATTTGGTTCGGGTCCAAATCCCAACTCCTCGACACCAATTGTTACGGCCAATAGCACAATTGGTGTCCAAAATTTGGTCTAAATAAATTTCGTTCCAGGTTCTAAATCCCAACTCCTGACTCCCAATTGTTACGGATCTCGGTTTCGGCACTCCCCTTACCGAGGGGGGGTATAATCCCCTCGTCTATCACACTGGCCGTCCGAGTCCTAGAAGGTATCGCGCTCCTTTGCGGGATGAGATTGGCCAGGGTGATTGGGCAAGGATTTCCCAAATACCTTCATCAATCTCGCCCCAAATCAGGGCGCTACTTCTGCTCGAGACACGGAAAAGATGGAAGATTGCTGAGCGGTTTAGCAATCCGCAGCTCGAGCCGTTAAAAAAAGACTAAACCCGACTCCGAGCGTTGGCCGAATCGTGCCACAGGTACTCAATTGGAGACAGGACAAATGCGACCGGGGGAAGAAGAAACCAAAGTAAAGGAATAACAGGTATTTATTAATTATTTACACGAAATGAAAAGGAAACGAAAGGCAAAGAATATACAGAAGAAGAAGAAGAAGAAGAAGCAGGACACAGGGCAGCCTTAAACAGTCTTATATTATACCCCAGACAAAACAGACTCACACGAATAGGGAATGGCAGGAAGGAATGGCTGGAAGGAGGAGAACGTCCAGGCAGACTGGCATGGCAGGAAGGTCCGGGCCGATGCGCAGCTTCGAGGTCCGCTCCAGTCCTCGCTCCGGTCCACGCTCCGGGCTTTAGGCGAAACCCGGCGGCAGCTGCAAGTATATTTTCACGAGGTAGGGGCTTTCTGAAGCAGTTCGTCAAAGAGCTCCGCGCAGCTTCGTCTCTCAGCCAGACCCCACCAAGCGCCGTCTCCAACCCCAGTCGACTCTCTAAAAAGGCTCGCGCTGGCGCTTATATTACGCCCTTCAAGATCAATGCGCGCTTCATAGAGCCACGCCCATGATGGTATTTCATCAGCCCTGGTTGGCTGGTAAGGGCTTGCTGGCTCCACCTCTGATGGTGAGTTGACGTGCCACACCTTGTTCTTGTGTCCCGCCCCCTTTTTCCTCGGCTTGAGACCGCATGTTCAATGGTGGCTTGGGGCAAGCAATCGAATCAAGATAAGGGGCAGCGAACGCTGCCCTACTGCTCCTGCACTTTGAAGAGCGAAGATGATTGGGGAAATTGAAGGGGCCTATCTTATTTGATTAATGCAACGCAGATTCAACTATTGGGAACAGATCCTTAACTGAAACACATAATAATGAGATAACTACAGAGAGGTCCTATGGTGCTCTACGTGTTGTACATGGACTAACTAGGGTGCGATCTTTAATAAAGCCAAATAATGGGGATATTTACAGGGGATCATTTATAAGGGAACATCTATCTATAATTCCAGTAATCTCTGTACGTTTGTACGTTTGTACGTCTGTACGTCTGTTTGTCTGTGACCGCTGTTTCTCGACAACCACGGGTCCGATATACTTTTAACTTGCCAGGTATATTGCTGGGGACCCGAGGATGTGCCTTTTCAAGGTTTCATATTAATCGGACAATTACTTACCGAGCTATGTCCAAAAAACGATTCAACCAATCAGAGAGCAGCGAACTATCGCGTGTGCCGAACGTGGCGGACACACTCTGCCTCGGATGGCACATTTGAGAGCGTATTCATTTATTTCACGTTTGCAAACTATGTTGGCGCTATGTTGGCGTTAAACGATGTTTTAAAACTAATAAAAACGAATTTGCGATTCATTCGCTTTCCTGCGCGTTTGTGCACGCGATGGCGATTTCTTTACCAAACTCCGGAAGCCGTTCGCTTTGGACCAAACCATTTCATGTAAATAGAGGGGGGGGATTGTCACTGTACTCGCAAGCCGTTCGCTTTGGACCAAACCATTTCATGTAAATAGAGGGGGGGGATATAATTTTAGATATAGATATAGTACGGGCAATGCCCTAGTTTACTAAAATTTACAAAGTGAAGGTTCTAAAAACCGTAACTATATATATATATATATATATATATATATATATATATATATATATATATATATATATATATATATATATACAGTGCGTATCAAAAAAAGGTAATCTGAATTCAAGGGGTTAATATGCAAAGGATATTTATTTTGAAATTTACATGTGGTTTACTAATTAAGAGGAGATCCTCAGCTTTCCATTGATACCTTCCATGCATCATTGCTGTCACACATGACCGAGTACATGTTCATTGAAAATGACAAGTTCAAATCGCATTTTTGCAAGTCAGGATAATTGGTGCAAAATGAACATCAGATGTGAACTTTTCTCAGGAATGATTGGCCTTTATGCACCCACACCTTCAACATGTCCACCTCCCATTTCAACATAAAGCTCACAGCGGCGGAGCATGTCCTGAACTGCTCGTCTCACCATAGCCGGGTCATTGCGCAAAGCATCCACTTCATGTCGAATATGGCCCTGCAATTCGTCAAGATCACGGGGAGGAGTTACGAACACCTTCTTTAAATGTCCCCAAAGGAAATAATCACATGGTGTGAGGTCAGGTGATCTTGGCGGCCATTCCCACTGCATGGTTGAGGGCGATGCCTCGGTCTCCAAAGAGTTCCCTCAGTCGATCTTGGACAGCGATAAGACGATGTGCAGGGGTCGCGCCGTCTTGGGCCCACCAGAGATATCTGAAGACACCACAAACCTGTCACTCAAAGTTCTCCTCCAGCTGTGGTCAAACCTCATCATTGATCACCTGCAGATACATGTTACCATTGACATTCCTTTGAAAGAAAAATGGTCTGATCCCCTGACCAATTCCACAAAGTCCCAACCAAACAGTCCACTTTTGTCGATTCATGTTGGTGTCAAAATTAAATTCCGGGGGTGGTCCTGTCAGTGCATATTCAAGAACATTATGGGTATTGACCTTGCCATCCATGGCGAAAGCAGCTTTGTCGCCGATAACGAGATACCGCAGGAAATTGACATCTGCTTCGCAACGTGCTATCAACCATCCGGCAAGCACCAGCCTCCTGGCAAAATCCCCTGGTGTAAGTTAATGCCGGATGTGAATCCGAAATGGATGTTGGTGGAGGTCCAGTCTTGTGATTCGGTTGAATGTTGCTGAGGGCAATCCCATCCCATTTCGTCTTGCGCTGGTATCCCGAGGATCCTCCAAAACTTGCTGCCTTACTGCACTGCTGCAATGTTCATTTCCGATCATCCAGTGCGCCTCCTACCAGAATTGTCCTTGTTGCGGTTGAGGCTAGTGCCATGCTCTTGGTATTTTCTAACATTCGCCCAGATGGTTTTGGCTGCTGGACGCTCCTGTTCTGGGAAACGTTCCCTGAACGCATCACGAGTTCGCTACACACTTCCAGTTTGGTGAAAGGTTGTAACCACGAAGGTCCGCTGTTCAGTCGTAAGTTGAACCATCTTTTCAATGACTCAGACTGTCTCTAAACCCATATCCTGTAGGCCCATCTTAAATACCCATCTTAAACAAAGGATGATGCAACCGACAATTACCAGACCAGCTTAACAATTTTACATAATCAACTTGGCAGTCGACAAGTAATGCGTCCATTTAAAACTGTCTTGCACCGATTAGCCAAACTTGTAAAAATGCAATTTGAACTTGTCATTTTCAATGAACATGTACTCGGTCATGTGTGACAGCAATGATGCATGAAAGGCATCAATGGAAAGCTGAGGATCTCCTGAGGACTTTCCGACAGATGGCCTCACATTATCCTCAAGCACCCTCTCGAACAACGAAGAATTCATAGTGGATTCTATTATTGTGAGCTGCCCAGGCCCTGATGCAGCAAAGCTGCCCCAAACCATAATATTTCCACCACCATGCTTTACAGTTATCAGGTTCTTGTGGTCAAATGCTGTCTTTGGTTTTTGCCTAACATGTCTTCTGGTACTGTGGCCAAATAGCTCTACCTTTGACTCATCTGTCCAGAGCACATTGTTCCAGAAGTGCTGGTCTTTGCCTAGGTGTTCATTGGCAAAAATTAGTCTTGCCCTGATGTTCTTTCTGGACAGCAAACGTTTTCTCCTGGCACACCTCCCATGTAGATGTTTTTTTTTTTTTTTTTTGCTCGTGAAAGAGCTAATTTGTGCTCTTTCAAAGATCAAATTTGTGCAGCCTCTTTCTAATGGTAGACTCGTGCACTTTGACATCAACAGTGGCAAGAGCTACCTGTAGGTCCCGTGATGACATTCTGGGGTTCTTGGAGACTTTTTTCATCATCTGCTCTCGGGGTCTGCTCTAGGGCTGAACTTGCTTGGGTGGCCTGGCCTGAACAAGTTGGCAGTTGTTTGGAATCTTCTCCACTTGTAGATGATCTTCCAGACAGTTGAATGATTGATTTCAAATTGTTTGGAGATCTTTTTAAATCCCTTGCCAGACTCGTCGGCATCTATAACCTTTTCTGAAGGCCTCAGAGAGCTCTTTTGATCTAGGCATGGTGACGCCGCACACTTCAACAACAAAGAGCAAACCAAACTAAATGTCTGAGGTTTAAATAAGACAGGATCCTCCAAGATGCTCTCTGATAATGTTCTAATCATTTGCACCCGATCTGGTGCACCTGATTCTAATTTTAGGTATTTGAAGTAGTGAGAAATGTAGGGGTGTACTTACTTTTTCCACATGCGAAATTTGCATTTATGTTCATATATATTATACAATGGACTACAAAATGTAAATGTTTCATGATATTTGTTATATTATATCACCTTTATCTATCAATATTGTTGAAATGAAGATCAAATAGCTGTATGTTGAAATATTTTGAAAAAGTCAAAACTTTACATGAGGTGTACTTACTTTTTCACGTGACTGTACATATATATATATATATATTATATATATATATATATATATATATATATATATATATATATACTGTACATATTATGGGATCGAGTACAACGGAGAGCTCACACTTTCGCGGAGCACACTCGGACATCGGTGGGGAAACGACATCAACGAAAGTTCACAGCATTGGTTGATGAAACCACACACCGCATGACTCCCGTCGTTGACGTGAACATTCTTCGGAACCAGTGGGTGGTTAACCGGTCGAGTACGCAGCTCTCGGAGGCACAAACCAGCTTGTTGCAGAAGGGCCTTAATTTTGCCATCACTCCCCGATTTGTTCCGAAAGACACCATTGTATCACGGGTGGAATCTGCCATGATGGAACTTGATAACACCACCAAGAACGAAATCAGATAACGTGTGGCTGCTGTTTTACTTCGCCCTCCGCAATTTTCACGCAACAATTTCAATTTGGACCCGAAAGAACAACAAGCTTTACGAGAGTTACGCAACATGGATGACGTGGTGTTCTTACCAGCGGACAAAGGACGGGCAACGGTGCTCATGGATCGTCTTGTATACACGAACAAAATGCAGGATATGTTGGCGGACCAAAGTACTTATGAACGGTTAACCACAGATCCAACGAAGAAGGAGGAACGAAGGTTAAACTCAATGCTTTCCAGATTAAAAGCGACTGGTAGACTATCAGCTGCGGCGTACAAACGTCTGTACAGCAGTAAGGGCGTGGCTCCCAGGGCATACGGGCTCCCGAAAGTGCACAAAGAGGGATTTCCGCTACGGTTAATCGTTTCCTGTATTAATGGTCCGTCATATGCTCTATCCAAGTTTTTGGCAAACATTTTGAAGCCTTTGGTGGGGACAACAGAGCGAACCGTGCACAATAGCACAGCATTTGCTGAAAGAGTGAAGCAGCTCACCATCGAAGCACACGAGACCATGGTTTCGTTTGATGTTGTGTCTTTATTTACCAACGTGCCCATAGCCCTGGCGATTGAGGTGGCAAACCGGCGTTTGATGGAAGATGATCGATGGAAAGAGACTGCGGGAGCTTTAAGCCCGATGGACGTCTGCGACATGCTTTCTACCTGCCTCTCTTCCACCTATTTTGTATTTAATGAGGTATATTACAAGCAGGTTTATGGCACCGCTATGGGTTCCCCGGTATCGGCTGTGACTGCCAACATGGTGATGGAGGATTTGGAGGAACGCACCATTCCAGCCCTGTTAGTGCAACCCCGTGTTTGGTTCCGGTACGTGGATGACACATTTGTTTGTCATCTGTCACTCGGATGAGGTGGGCATCATACATGAGACCGTAAATAAAACTTTTTCCTCCATTAATTTCACCATTGAAGAGGAGAAAAATGGAGCCCTTCCCTTTCTGGATACACTCGTCGCAAGGGATCCCAAAAGAGCCTTAAAGGTAACGGTGTACAGAAAACCGACACACACTGATCGCTACCTTGATTTCAATTCTTGCCATCCAATGGAACACAAAAGATCGGTGGTGCACACCCTCTCAAAAAGAGCACGTGATTTACCATCCACCTTTGAAGACAAGATGAGTGAGGTGGACCATCTTCAAAATGTGTTAAGGGCAAATGGTTATCCTGACAGCTTGCTACCCAACAGGAAAACAATAAGGGCTTCCCCACACAACAGGCTGAGACCGAGAGAACAACCAAAGGGTTTGTGTGTTCTCCCTTTTGTACCGGGGGTTTCACAGAGGGTCGGCAGAATTTTGAAATCGGCAGGAGTGAGGGTGAGTTTCACACCGGTTTTCACCCTTCGCCAAGCCCTTATGAGGGTCAAGGACAAGCTTCCGAGGAAGGATAGGTCAGGGGTGGTATATGTAGTGCCCTGTGGTTGTGGAGCTGAGTATGTGGGTGAAACCGGGAGGACCTTAGGTCAACGTATTGCTGAACACCAAAAAGCATTTGAATGTAATTTTCCCAGCAGATCTGCTATTGCCAAACACGGCCTTAAGGAAGGCCACACACCTTTATGGGATAGGGTTAATATTTTGGGTTCCACACCCAACAAACAGAAGACGTGTTTTGGAGGCTTGGCACACAGAAGAAACTGTAACCTCGATCACACAAGAGGTAGTTGACTTACCGGTAGCGTTTGACCCACTCTTGTGTAAACGAAGCAGGCATTCCGTACTTTGAACGAGTCCACATAATATGTCACACAAGGTTTTTATTCGGACAATTTGCCCCCTCACCCTCCCCCCCTCCCTCCAAACCACCCCTCTCCCCAAACCCCCCTCCGCTTCCACCCCCCCCTCTGGTTTCCCCCCACATTCTATCCCCCCCTATAACCCCACTACATCCTGCATTCCCGTTTACCGCATAGGGCCACATGTGATGATCTTGATATTATGGCAATTTAATTTTACCTTAAAAAATTTTTTTGCTTTAATATATTTGCAGTTTTAATTTAATTTACAATTTAATTGTTTACAAGTTTAACTTTTAATTAAATGTAATTATTGTTCCTGATTTTCTAAAGACTTGAGTTATAATCCACCATTGCTTACAGGATTATTTTAAGCCGTTAATATGCGGTTGATTTTTGAATTTGGTCAATAACGTCTCCGTTCACGAGAGCGGTGTGATACGGTTTCATTGGCTGTCCAGCTTTGCCCACCCCACTCTGCATATACCGGGCCCACTTTGCATATAAGGGGATGTTGAGATGATTTTATCACTCTTGAGGAAGATTAACGGACGCGTGTGGCTTCACATGTTGTTAATCGAAACGTTGAGTCATTGTTTGTTCAATTAAAGGTTGGAGATCTTACCATGGAGTCATTTGGATTTACTCCCAACCGCAAATCTTTGCATATATATATATATATATATATATATATATATATATATATATATATATATATATATATATACATACACACACGATTTCTTGTCCAGTCGTCCCAGTACATGATTTGGATCTTGTTTTGGATATGTAGCCCACAGTATCTTGTTTCTCACAGTCTGAGTCCTTTAGGTGCTTTTTTGCAAACTCCAAGCGGGCTTTCATGTGTCTATGAGGAGAGGCTTCCGTCTGGCCACTCTGCCATAAAGCCCAGATCGGTGGAGTGTTGCAGTGATGGTTGTCCTTCTGGAAGTTTCTCCCATCTCCACACAGGATCTCTGGAGCTCAGCCAGTGACCATCGGGTTCTTGGTCACCTCTTACCAAGGCCCTTCTCCCCCGATTGCTCAGTTTGGCCGGGCGGCCAGCTCTAGGAAGAGTCCTGGTTGTTCCAAACTTCTTCCATTTAACAATTATGGAGGCCACTGTGCTCTTGGGAACCTTCAATGCAGCAGAATTTTTTTTTTGTAGGCTTCCCCAGATCTGTGTGACACAATCCTGTCTCTGAGCTCTGCAGGCAGTTCCTTCGACCTCATGGCTTGGTTTTTGCTTTGATATGCAGTCATCTGTGAGACCTTATATAGACAGGTGTGTGCCTTCTCAAATCATGTCCAATCAATTGAATTTACCACAGGTGGACTCAATTCAAGGTGCAGAA
>NC_136270.1:95340420-95342920 GCF_964187855.1 Myxine glutinosa
CCAGGGATGGCCTTGTTCCCTCATACCAAAAATGTAATTATGGGCATATTGTCAAATATTTTTAATGAAATTTTGTACATGCAATCAACATTGGGGGACGCATGAAATGTGTAACGATTTTTTGTATTTGACCCCCGGTTTATGCCTTTATGTCACAGCGGTCAAAACGGGAAAAAATGTTTTTACCTCGATATTTGATATTGGGCCATTCTGGTGGAATCTTTCACCATATTTCAACTTTCCTTTAGATGGGAAGCGTGGGGATTTGCGAAGGCGCACCATTGACTTCACGAGAATCCATTTTTAGCCGCGTCGCAGACGCTGGTCATAGAGTGCCCTCTGCTGTTGTTGTTGTTCTTCTTCTTGTTCTTCTTCTTCTTGCAGAGAAGACAAAACCTCAAAGCTCCACCCATTCTGGGAACCATAGCTCCGCCCATTCTGGGAGAGGCTTCATATAAACAAATATCCACCATTTTATTAACTCGCATAGCTTTGAAGCCTGTTTTGTAGGCCCATGGTGTCTTCCTCTCTCTCACAGTTTTATTTCAAATCAAATTCGATATATCATTTCATTTTTCACAGTCGCTAACATAGTTTTAGACTCGGTTGAAAAAAAACGGGAAGAAAATCCGATGAAAGTTGCCCTTTATAGAACGAAATGAATTCTCAAAGGCGTGTAACTTCAAGTCCATTGAGATATATTTTGTTTAAATCGCGGCATGGTCAGTCATACACCGCCCGAAATAACAGATGGGAAAATGCCGAGATATATTAAAAATTCGTCCATTTGATGACAATCGTCACGATGAAATATTTAATTTATACGTCGTCACAATAATGTGGAGAGGAGCATAGCTTCGTTCACGTGTCGCCACATACGGGAAATTGCCGAGATATATTTTTTTAAATCGCGGCATGGTCAGTCATACACCGCCTGAAATAACAGACGGGAAAATGCCGAGATATATTAAAAATTCGTCGCCACACACGGGAAATTGCCGAGATATATTTTCACTTTGCACAAAAATAACATCA
The DNA here is from genome assembly GCF_964187855.1 of Myxine glutinosa. Classification (NCBI taxonomy): domain Eukaryota; kingdom Metazoa; phylum Chordata; class Myxini; order Myxiniformes; family Myxinidae; genus Myxine; species Myxine glutinosa. Next base: position 95,341,456 of record NC_136270.1, read on the forward strand.
AGTAATCGAATCAATAGGAATGTCCTGTGCCTATAACATCGACGTTATAGGCACAGCTGCATCTAGGTATTGTGTAACATCGACGTGGCTTTTGTTTTAATTAAAACTTTTTGTACTTGTTTAAACATCTTTTGCTACTATTATACTTTCACCCTTCAATATCAAGTGATCAGCATATAATAACTCACTTGGGTATTGCAATCTTGTAATCTCTGGTGTAATTCTACCTTGACTTCAAACATTTCAGTGCATCCTAAATTATTTTTTTAACATCGTTCTTGATTTTTGTTTTTATACAATCCCATGATTATAATGTCCACGATTATCATTTGTTCAGGCAAGAGTTGCCATGCGAGAAGCCATTGAAAAACTGCTCTTGCTACTTCATCATATGCATTTGCCAGCTCAATGAAAACATGACGGTTTCATTGTCTTTGCCAAATACTGTATAATATTCCGTTTACAGGTTTATCTGATGTCTCCAAGTGACCTACTTCCAGAGTTGAGTAAGCTTTTCTGGATTTACAGTGCATTCAGAAAGTATTCAGACCCCTTCACCTTTTTCACATTTTGTTATGTTGCAGCCTTATGCTGAAATCGTTGAAATTCATTTTTTCCCTCATCAATCTACACTCAATACCACATAATGACAAAGAGAAAACAGGATTTTAGAAAGTTTTGCAAATTAAAAAAAAAGAAAAAACGGAAACATCACATTTACAGTCACGTGAAAAAGTAAGTACACCCCATGTAAAGTTTTGACTTTTTCAACATATTTCAACATACAGCTATTTGATCTTCATTTCAACAATATTGATAGATAAAGGTGATATAACATAACAAATATCATGAAACATTTACATTTTATAGTCCATTGTATAATTTAAATAAACATAAATGCAAATTTCGCATGTGGAAAAAGTAAGTACACCCCTACATTTATCACTACTTGAAATACCTAAAATTAGAATCAGGTGCACCAGCTCAGGTGCAAATGCTTAGAACATCGTTAGAGGATCTTGGAGGAACCTGTCTTATTTAAACCTCAGACATTTCGTTTGGTTTGCTCTTTGTTGTTGAAGTGTGTGGCGTCACCATGCCGAGATCAAAAGAGCTCTCTGCAGCCTTCAGAAAGAAGGTTATAGATGCCTACGAGTCAGGAAGGGATTTAAAAAGATCTCCAAACAATTTGAAATCAATCGTTCGACTGTCCGAAAGATCATCTACAAGTGGAAAAGATTCCAAACAACTGCCAACTTGTTCAGGCCAGGCCGCCACAGCAAGTTCAGCCCGAGAGCAGACCGCAAGATGTTGAAAGAAGTCTCTAAGTACCCCAGAATGTCATCACAAGACCTACAGGTAGCTCTTGCCACTGTTGATGTCAAAGTGCACGAGTCTACCATTAGAAAGAGGCTGCACAAATTTGAGGGGGGGAGGGGGATGGGGGGGAGGGAGGGGAAGGGGA